>NW_017263613.1:630391-635198 GCF_001500285.1 Mollisia scopiformis
AATCAAGACAATCGAGTATAAGAACGGCAACTTTAACTCCTCAAACCTCACATAATCCAGCTAGACGAGAGCCCTATACCGGCGGCCACCATTCGAGTAGCCCCCGTGGCCCCAAAGACTCCCTTTGAACTCTTCACAGACTAGGACCAGGCTATTGAGCACAATAAAGAGCTTTACACAGTACACAAAGCCGTACGAGAAGGGCATTATAAACTCCCTCCTAGCCTCTTACTCAAGCTATCTATAGCCGAATGCTCTATAGTTGACGACCGCCTTATGTTCCGAAATCGATTATAGGTCCCAAAACGGCTCCGAACTAGCCTTATACAAGCTACCCACGACTCTCTAGTTCACGTACACCCCGGCCGAGAAGGCCTATACGCTATATTAGCTAGACAATACTTTTGGCCACGAATAGGAGACGATATCAGGCAGTTTACTAGGAATTGTGACTCTTGTGGTTTAAATAAGTCCTAGCGTACTAGGAGACAAGGATTCTTAAAGCCACTGCCTATTCTAGACCGAATTTAGGCTAAAATATCAATCGACTTTATCACAGAGCTACCAGAATTAGAGGGCTGCACTACGATAGTTGTTATTACTAATAAGCTTAGCAAAGGGATTGTAGCAGGAGCACTCCCCGAGCTTACGGTCGAAGCTTTAGTAAAATGGTTCCTTCGAGCCTATTACTCCCACCACTTTCTACCTTCAGCTATAGTCTCCGATAGGGGCAGTCAGTTTACTAGTGCCTTTTGGAAACGACTCTGCGATTAACTCAAAATCACTAAACGACTCTCTATAGCCTATTCCCCTGAGACAGACGGATCCACTAAGAAAGCTAATGATACAATCAAGACAACGCTACGAGAACTCATTGATTGGGCCTAAGACAATTGGGTAGAAGTTCTGCCTATAGGAATATTAGCAATCAATGGCCGTAATGCTACGTCTACAGGCGTTAGTCCCTTCTTTTTAACGCATAGCTAGGAACAAACCCTATTCGACTTTAAACCTCCTAGTATACAACATCGTTACTCTCTAGTCCAATAAGCCGATTTACTCCTTTAGAAGCTACAAAATACTCGAGACTTCATATAAGCTACTATAGCTGCTGCCCAAGACAACTAGGAAAAGCAGACGAACGCATATCGGGACCAGGCCGTAGCCTATAAGGTTGGCGACAAAGTGTGGCTCTCTTTAGAGAATATTAAGACTCAACGGCCGAACTAGTCACTAGACCACCGCTATACTAAGTACACGATTCTAGAAATACTAGGTTCTCATAACTACCGGCTTAATACACCACCTAGCATACACAATGTCTTCCACACCCGACTTCTACGGCCAGCCCACATAGACCCTCTACCCGGCCAGACCGTCACAGAAACACAGCCTCTAGGCCAACTAGTCGATAATATTACTAAGTACGAAGTCGAAACAATCCTAGGCCAGAAACAGGCACGCGGAAGAGGCTAGCAATATCTCGTTAAGTGGAAAGGCTATACACGGCCTACATGGGAACCATACTCTTTTGTCAAAGACTTGACAGCCCTCGATAATTGGGAGGCCAGAGGGAATGCGGGGGGATAATATCAGGGGTTGAACCCTATAATGCTTCGGCTACGCCTCGCTTAAGCACTAGCCTCCTTATTTTCTTTACGAGTGTAATCTCCGATCTAAGACTTTAATCTTAGAACACTTAGCGTGTGTCGAGGCTTCTTCGAAGCCCCTATTCTGTGTATATAAAGCCATAGCTAGCTAGCTCTTAGTTCTTTATCGAATTCAACGACAGTTTTACCCACTGCCTACGTCTTAAGTGTTCCCTCTTAGCGTAGCCCCTTACACGTTGAATTCGATCAAAACAATCAGTCAGTCAGTTAGTTAGTCAGTCAGTTAGTCAGCTAGTCAAATAGTTAGTCAGTCAATTAGTCAGTCAATCAGTCAGTCAGTCAATCAATCAATCAATCAATCAGTTAGTCAGTTAGTCAGTTAGTCAGTCAGTTAGTCAGTTAGTCAGTCAGTCAGTCATTAGTTAGTCAGTCAGTCAGTCAGTCAGTTAGTTAGTCATAATCCATTATCCAATCGCTAAAATGGAACCAGAAACGACGACGCCAATAAGTAATACCCCTCCAACCCCGACAATCAATGCCGAATGGATCTACGAAACCTATAAGCAACAACAACAGACTAACGCCACCATCCTACAGCTACTCCAAAACCTACAATTACAACCAAAAACTCAATTAGAACCTATAGTTCAACCAAACTCCCTAATCTAGCCTCAGACTGCAACCATTACCCCTCGTACGACCTTCCGGCCTAAGCACACTCTTCCACAACCAGAATACTCTTATTCGGACCCGTTTATATACCCCCAATTTAGAGGCCTTCTAAGCCAGAAGCTTAGGGTAGATGCCCTAGCTTGTGGCGACTCGGAACGGGACCAAGTATGGTACGGCTTCGCCTGCCTAAAGGGGGAAGCCTCCTCTCGCATCTTCCCCTGGATCGACTATACCGAGAAGGTCGGAACACAATTCACAGTACAAGCCTTCCTAGAATAGCTAAACATAGCCTTTTCGGATCCTCAAAAGGTACAGAAGGCTATAGCTAAAGTCAACCAAATTAAGCAGGGAAGGAAGCCATTCCGGGAGTACTTACAAGAGTTTAAACAGACTCTTTTAGAAGCAAGTGGCTAGAGATGGGACGATATAGTCAAGAAAGGGTTCCTCAAAGCCGGGATTAACTATAAATTGAAGTCGCTCTTAGTCTCTCAATCGGAACCACCCTTGTACACCGGGTACGTTAGCCTCCTACGACTCACCTCGGACAACTTTAAAGCCTTCGAAGCCTCTTCTTCATTCTAGCCTCGAGCCCCTCCAAAAACCCCTAAAGTTATAGATTGGCAACCAACTAACAGAGTCTTTGTATTAAAGGAGATACAGAGCTCTAGGATTGCTAATGACTAATATCTCAAGTGTGGGAAGCTAGGCTATATAGGTCGAGACTACCGAATAGGATGGAGGCTCCCACAGGCTATAGTAGCCCAGCACGGACTAGTTATAGCCTAGTAAGAAACTGAGAAGGTTACAGACTCGGGAAAAGACTAAACCCTGTACGAAGTCGTGTATAGGGGGAAAGAAAGGCCGTTTTTAAAGCAATTATCGAGAATACTCTACCCTAAAGTACATAAGAGCAATGGAAGGATTTTAAAAAGGACATGTTTTGTGAGCCATTTGCTATATCCGGATTTATTAACGGAATAGCTTAAGCTAATATAATAGTAGACTCAAGTTGTCTTTCCTATGCTTTATATAACCCTCGATTTGCTAAACAAAATGGCCTCGAACACATTTTAGTTTCCCCTCTTGGATTAGAAGGCTTTGATGGGTCTAAGGATAGGATAGCTACTAAAGTAGCTATCTTAGATATAGACCTTGATAGCTATACGGAACGGATTTTTGTTTATATTACACTTCTCTTAGGTTATAATGTCTTTCTTAGACTACTATGGATTTACAAACGAGATGTTCACTTATAAGGGGACCAAAAGACCCTCTAAATCGGCACCAATAGCCCCACGATACGATCTCAAGCTACTTAAGAATTAGTGCTTTCGGCCATTGATTAGCCACACTTAGTCTCTACTATAGCCTTTGTACGTACTACTAGACAAAAGTGCTAAGTATTCGCCGCTAGTGTAGCCGATATTAATAAAGCTTTATAGAAGCTAGAGGCCTAAGCAATAGTTCCAGATTTGTCGAAGCTCCCGGCCCACTATCACCAATTTTTACTTGTCTTTAACCGACGCGAAGCCGATAAACTACTACTCCTAAGGGGTACCGGAATCGATTATAATATCGAACTAAATAGCCAAGTCGAACCGCCCTAGGGACCCCTATATAGCATGTTAAAGGACGAACTATTAGTACTACGGAAGACACTCTTAGACTATTTAAGCAAAAGCTTTATCCGAGTTAGTAATAGTCCGGTAGTAGCCCTAGTACTATTTGCCAAGAAGCTAGGAGGAGGCCTACGATTTTGTGTCGATTACCGAGCCTTAAATAAGCTTACTAAGAAGGATCGTTATCCCTTCCCCTTAATCTAAGAAACACTACAATCCTTAGCTAAAGCTAAATAGTTTACTAAACTCGATGTTATTATAGCTTTCTATAGGCTACGCATAGCTTAAAGGGATAAATGGAAAACTACTTTTCGAACCCGTTATAGCCTTTACGAATGGCTTATTACCCCCTTTGGCTTAGTAAATGCCCTAAGTACTTTCCAAAAGTATATTAATTGGGTCTTACGAGACTTTCTCGACGACTTTTGCTCGGCTTATATAGACGACATCTTGATTTATAGCTTAGGTTCTCTCCAAGACTATAAGACTAAGGTTAAGAGCGTACTCTTTAGACTATAAGAAGCAGGCCTATAATGCGACCTAAGGAAGTGCGAATTCGAAGTATAGTCAACAAAATACCTCGAGTTTATCATTAAAGCAAGGAAGGGCATACGAATAGATCCCGAGAAAGTAAAGGCTATTAAGGAATGAGAAGCCCCAACTACAACCAAGGGAGTACGAGGCTTCCTAGGTTTTGCAAACTTCTACTAGCGCTTTATAAAACATTATTCACAAATTGTCCTACCCCTCACAGCTCTAACTAAGAAAGACCAGCCATTCACATAGTTATCTAACGCCAAAGACGCCTTTCAGCACCTTAAGAGGATCTTTACTACTAAGCCCACACTAGCACAATTCGACTTTAATAAGCCTACTCGAATAGAGACTAATAGCTCTGGCTAGTGT